>NW_022146695.1:2081025-2083932 GCF_002938485.1 Sitophilus oryzae
TTATCGAACCTCTACACTCTAAAGTCAATCTGTTTTCAACAAATCAGCTTTTTACGCCAAACGCTTTAAGAAGGATCGTGATTAATCAATGACCAGATTTTTTGAAACACCCTGTATACATTTTTAAAAAATCTTAAAATATGTAAAAAAACCAAATAAAATATACGTGTTTAAGCGTTTTTTCGGAAACCGTTTTTTAAATAAAAAATATTGTAATATTTGAGGGGTGGTTTCACCTTCTTAGAACTGGAATTTCGATAAATCCCTTCTTATCGAACCTCTACACTCTAGAATCAACCTGTATGCCAAAATTGAGCTTCTTACGTTGAGTGGTTTGAGCAGGATCGTGATTAATCAGTATGTCAGTTACTTAAGGATTTTATATATTAGTATAGATGATTACAGTTAAGGGTTGGAACCTTTGGTGTTATACAGCAAAATAAAACACTAAATCACCACAATACACCAAAACACTTTTACTTTTACACTGGAGGCGCGTTTCGCTAACCATGTTAGCATCATCAGCAGATGATTATAAACTATAGATGATGCCAAACAGCGCCCTCTTTTTATACTGGAGATCATTAAGGAAGAAAAGCTCTTTTAAACAGCCCTAGTTTATTTAATTTTTTTTCCAAAGTTATTATAATTTTTTCATTATATTTAAATAGTTTTTCAGATACAGCCGGCGTCCATTCTTAGTTGGCCACCCGGTACATAGGTATATTAAATATCTAATCAAAATATTTTTCAGTTAAATGTAATACCTATTAAATAAATATTTATAAAAATAAATGGCAACTGGAATTGTATTGAACAGTTTCTGTTTATGTATTTATTTACGAACTTTTCGAATCCGTCACTTTTTTTGTTTGTTTATTTTATAAATTCAGCTATTTTGCAATGTAAAACTGATTAAAAAATTTAAAGGTACACTATGTTTACACTAAAAATATATAATATTTATAATAATTACATTTTAGTTGATATTTGTTTGTATGTCTCGATTAGGTAACCTTTTTAGTTAATATATCGGATTTATGCTTTTTTTGTTTTGTTAATATAAACCACAATTTATTAGTAATATTTACGTTTATTTAAACCTTTTCATTAATTATGTTTAAATTACAAAAACAAATTGACTGCATATACAGTTGTGTATATTTGAGATTTTTTATATTAGTTCTTTATCCACATCTTTTAAATATATATATTTTATTAATGAATGTTATTAATGTAAGTATATATTGATATATATATATATATATATATATATATATATATATATATATATATATATACACAGATAATTTTTGGAATTTGTTGGTTTTTGTTTGGATAATATCATAATATGATGGGTGTGTTTTATGGCTACTAACTTAAACTACTGAGTTAGAACCAAGTTCAAGTTTATCAAATGGCGTATCTATGGCCAAATTAAAAACAAAAAAGATGACTGGAAAGAAACGATTTTTGTGCTCTCACGCTGGTTCTGTTGGCTGCTAGCAGCAGTAATGTAATGTGTGTGCTCTTTGTACGTATCATTTCTCGCAAAATTGGGTCAAGGACTGCGATTTGTAATTCTGGATAGGTTGGCTTTTGGCCATCGGAACCCGAGACGCATCTAGAATTTACACGAATATCCTGGGATCGGTAAATTGGCACACATCAAAGTTCTCGTGTGTGAATAATACACCGGACAGGGTTATTTAACAGGAATAGTGAAACAAAGATAAGGATAGTGAAAGCATTATTAATGCTGCAATAGGTGAATCAGCTTGAGGAAGAATTACTTTGAATGTGGTAGACAATGATTCAGTATTGGAACTAAAACAATTTCGAACTTCCATTTCTTCTTCTTCTTCATGTACCGTCTCCATATCGGAGGTTGGCTATCATCATTGCTATTTTGACCTTGGAAGCTGCGGCCCTAAATAGGTCAGATGACGTGACATTTAACCATTTTCGCAGGTTTCTGAGCCAGGATATTCTTCTCCTTCAAACAGATCTTTTTCCTATAATTTTTTCCTTGAGTTGCAAAATCTCATACCTTAGACCTCTCATGATATGGCCGAGATATTGCAATTTTCTTTTTTTTTACTTCCTTGAGGATCTCTACGCCCTTTCTCATTCTTCTCAGAACCTCCACGATGGTTACATGTTCTGTCCATGGTATTCTCAACATCCTACAATATGCGGCTACAGAGCAGCTTCTTAATCTTCACAAAGGATGCACGGGCCTTCTCAATGCGAATCTTTAATTCTGAACAATAATCCGGGTTGCAGTCGACACTTGTACCCAGGTAGTCATACCTCTCTACTCTTTCTAGCTCCTCGCCTTCCGCGTACAGATGTTCATTGAGCCCTCCAGTTTTAGTAACAATCATGTATTTGGTCTTCTTAACATTGAGTGTCAGACCATATTCTCGACTAGTTGTGATGACGTTATTTAACATATTCTGAAGGTCTTGCATGTTTTCAGCTAGAAGGATTGTATCATCCGCGTAGCGCAAATTGTTCAGTGGTATGCCGTTAACTCTGTTTCCTCTGAGTAGACGTTGAAGAGGAGTGGTGAAAGAACACACCCCTGTCTAACTCCTCATTTGATATCCACTGCTCTCGTCAGTTCAGATTGGACGCGAACAGACGCACTTCCATTATCTTTATTTATTTCCAGTTTACACTTGATAACGGTCAGTGATACTTCTGACCGAAGCATTGTGTAAGCAAAAATAAATAAAGACATGAAAGTCCGAAATTCTTATAGTTCAACACCTGAGGAAGAAGATTCTTTCTCTTTCTCTTTCTCTTTCTCTTTCTCTTTCTCTTTCTCTTTCTCTTTCTCTTTCTCTTTCTCTTTCTCTTTCTCTTTCTCTTTCTCTTTCTCTTTCTCTTTCTCTTTCTCTT